>NC_056625.2:265494238-265495723 GCF_002870075.4 Lactuca sativa
TAATAGTCCATTTTTGACTTTTGGAGTCTTTTTTTCTTAAATTTTGACCTTAAATATTTTTGTGTATGCTAGATAATACTTGATACAAAATATATGAATGGATTGTATTTTAACTGTTTTTTTCATTGTTATAAGTTTTATTAAGTAATATATAACACAAATAAAAATATTTAAGGTCAAAGTTGAAGAAAAAAGACTTCAAAAATCAAAAATGGACTATCAATTTGAAACGGAGGGAGTATAACTTTTATTTCGATTGAAATATTTGATTTAGTTTAATACATGTCAAATACAGTATAAAACCATAATGTTTTGACTAGTTTATTTATTAAAAAAAACAATTAAGGACTTATACAACCTTGCTCAACTAGTCATGATATAATTTTGGACGGATTTTGTTGATAAGGTATAATAAGGCTATAAAAAGTGGAGTGCGGTAAGAATGACATGGCGTCTATGTGGCATAGGGAACACCGCCCCTTATGTGGTTTGGGGAGTGCGGTTTGAGGTGTGCGGCCATTCTTGGGAGCGCTCATCTCTCTCTCTCTCTCTCTCTCTCTCTCTCTCTCTCTCTCTCTCTCTCTCTCTCTCTCTCTCTCTCTCTCTCTCTCTCTCTCTCTCTCTCTCTCTCTCTCTCTCTCTCTCTCTCTCTCTCTCCTCTCTCTCTCTCTCTCTCTCTCTCTCTCTCTCTGAAGGAGTGTGACACCATTCCCTCCGACCTAAAAAATGAAAAATGTGATTGTGAATTTGTTTTATCCGTAGAGATAAAGGTAGAGTCCAAAAAAAAAAAAAAAAAAAAACTAAGAATGGTCCCATTTTAATGTGGTAATTGTCCCTTGAACCATCATGAGAGCATGCATGTTTATGAAGCCTGATGCGCAAGTTCGTGAGGACTTTGCTTCTTACTTTTCTTTTATCAATGTAAATCATTGACTTATACATGTTATATATAAAGATCATCAAACTTGTCCATCTTGCATAAAATGGAATGTGGATTCTTTATTTAAAGAACGAACAATTCCTTTACACGAAGATATCTATCATTCCTTTACTATATGCATGAAATTAGGGGTGTTCGTTTGGATGGATCGGTTTGATCCGACCCAATCAAGTGAATCCAAATTTATTTCGGTTTTCAAAAAATGGATCCGAATAGTCCAAACTATATTCAAACCCGATCCAATCCGATCCGATTACAATTCGGTTGGATCGGTTTTTTATAATTCGGTTTTCAAAAACCAAAATATTTTAAAACGACATATAATTATAATATTATCCAACTTTACACAATAAACGAAAATAAAATTATTTAGTTGTGATTTGAAATTTATAAACAACTATTAAGAAGATATATTATAGTTAAATATTTTATAGATAGAAAACTTTGAGAGAAAATGCATATTAATGTTTTTTTATCGAGTGAAATGTTTTGAACCTATTTGAAAAAAAAATTACAAAATTAATAAATAACTATAGATATATATT